>NW_024097346.1:0-7500 GCF_016545835.1 Crotalus tigris
GAAGGAAGGAAGGAAGGAAGGAAGGAAGGAAGGAAGGAAGGAAGGAAGGAAGGAAGGAAGGAAGGTGGATGGTAGGGAGGGAAGGAGGGAGGGAGGAAGGTGGATGGTAGGGAGGGAGGGAGGAGAGAGGGAGAGATGGAGGAAGGAAGATGGATGGCAGGGAGGGAGGGAGAGAGGGAGAGAGAGAAGGAGGAAGGAAGGTGGATGGTAGGGAAGGAGGGAGGTAGATAGGTAGGTGGATGGTAGGGAGGGAGGGAGGGAGGGAAAGAGGGAGAGAGGGAGAGAAGTAGGAAGGAAGGTGGATGGTAGGGAAGGAGGGAGGTAGATAGGTAGGTGGATGGGAGGGAGGGAGGGAGGGAGGGAGGGAGGGAGGGAGGAAGGAAGGTGGATGATAGGGAGGGAGGGAGGTAGATAGGTAGGTGGATGGTAGGAAGGGAGGGAGGAAGGAAGGAAGGTAGATAGATAGGTGGATGGTGGGAAGGGAAGGAGGGCGGAGAGAGGGAGGGAGGGAGGAAGGAAGGAAGATAGGTAGATAGGTGGATGGGAGGAGGGAGGGAGGAAGGAAGGAAGGAAGGAAGGAAGATGAATGGGAGGGAGGGAGGGAGGGAGGGAGGAATCCTTAATGCTTGATTCTGGAATTATCCCGAAAGCCAACCAGCAGTCCAAATTGCAAAAGGAGCTCCGGTTTCCCTAACTGTGTGTGGAATCAAGGACACCCTTCGTACCAAATAAGGTCTGTCCCTTAAAATCAGAGCCATCTGGTAGCTCTACCTCTGGGGGAGACCCCAGAGGGAGGAAAGGAGGGGTGTCCCTATAACTTTTCAGCTAAGCCAGCCTTTCTTGTGGCTCCCTCTTCCAGCAGCAGGACCTCCATGATTCACGGCAAAGAACCTCCTCGATGAACTTCAAACAAGCTCCCAGCTGAGCAACCCAAGAGCTGAGCGAGGAAGAAAGGACGAGTTGAATTGAGATGCTCCGAGACAGGAGCTGGGTGGGAAGGACCTGGTCTGGATTAACCGTCGTACTAAATCGTCTGCAGAGCCGGCCTTCTGCCAGATTGAGAGCCTCCTCGTGCGGTGCAATCAGTCAAAAATGCCAGATGTCTCCAATGAAACAAGATCTATTCACATGACCGTGGGGTGCCCACATTGTGGCTAGGAAGTAAAATGTACAAATCAACAAATGCATAAATAAAAATCTGCAAGCCCCCGATTACTTTTTTTTGCTCCTTTTTTTTTTTTGCTTTTAACACATTATGCCAATTAAATCCAAGTTGCCTGTTGTTGTTGTTGTTTTATTTTGCATCATAAATTATTTTGTTTCTGTCTGTTGCAAAGAAAGGGAAAGTCCTTCAAATGAAAACAGTCTTTTTCCTCCAAATTTACTTCTTCCGTATGATTATAATTTGCTATCTTGTTCTTCTCTTTCTTTTTTACAATAGCCCTCTAAAAAATATCAGAGATGCCTTGAGTAACAACAGATGTGTAGCTGATAGAAGAAAATATTTGTAAATCAGGGTTGGTCTGGGGGATCCTTGGTGCTCTCAGCCAAGCTCAGAGAGCACCAAAGATCCCACAGATATAAAGTTATTGATTTCTGGACATTCTGTAATGCAAAGTTCAGAAATGGCATTATTTAGAAACATATGCAAAATTAACAAGCACCATAAATATCATCCAGTCCAGTTCTGTGCGATGTAATAATAAATGATGATGATGATGATGATGATGATGATGATGATGATGATGATGATAATAATAATAATAATAATAATAATAATAAAGTTGGAAGGGACCTTGGAGGTCATCTAGTCCAACCCCCTGCTCAGACAGGAAATGCTATACCATTTCAGACAAATGGCCATCCAGTCTCTTCTTAAAAACTTCCAGTGTTGGAGCATTCACCACTTCTGGAGGCAGGTCAGGAAATTTCTCCTTAGTTCTAGGTTGCTTCTCTCCTTGATTACTTTCCATCTGTTGCTTCTTGTCCTGCCTTCAGGTGCTTTGGAGATTAGTTTCCATCCGTTGCTTCTTGTCCTGCCTTCAGACGCTTTGGAGAATAGTTCGACTCCCTCTTCTTTGGGGCAGCCCCTGAGATACTGGAACACTGCTATCATGTCCTCCCTCGTCTGTCTCTTCATTAAACTAGACATACCCAATTCCAGCAACCGTTCCTCATATGTTTTAACCTCCAGTCTCCTGATTATCTTTGTTGCTCTTCTCTGTACTCTGTCTAGAGTCTCAACATCTTTTTTACATCATGGATGTAAAAATACTGGATGCAGTATTCCAAGTGTGGCCTTACCAAGGCATTGTAAAGGCATTGTGCTGGGAAACCAACACAACCATCCATGAGAGGAGGTTGTCTAACCTCTTCTTAGAAGGTTTCAGCGATGGAGAACCCACAATTGCAAATACACTGTCTCCTCTTTCTGCAAAGATGTTTCTACACATGGAAGCAGCTAGGAATGGCCGGCCTTGGGACATCTTCTAGCCAAACAACGAGGCACCAAGCAAAAGTGAAGAGGAGGTCTAAATGTAGACCAAGCATCAGCCAAAACAGCAGGAAAATAAGAACAAAACACCTGAGAAGAATAAAATGTGAATACTGGCGCTGGGTCCATAATTTCAATCCTACCAGTCAGTCACAGCAATATTCAACACAATATCGGTTCTTTTTGGGTACCTTCCAGTAGTCAACTTTGACTTTCAAAGAAATGGGTTGCAGACTGCAGATCTATCTAGCACCCTGTCTGACTCTTGACAAATATCCACTTTTGGAACAATTTCCTTAGATTTTATACATGCACCATAAATATCATCCAGTGCAGTTCTCTGGACCATCCATGGGAAGTGGTTGTCTAATCTCTTCTTAGAAGCCTGCAGAGATGGAGAACCCACAACTTTCAAAGGTAAAATGTACCTTACACATTCACCACAGATTTTACACACACAACACGAACCAGAAAATGATTCTTTTTGCAAAAAAAATAATAATAATTCTGCTAGTAATTTGTGCAAAAAAAAAAAAAAATCTACCAGGAGTATGCATGTTGACTACGCACCACCTTGGATCCATTCTAAAGGAATGTTTTATCTCCTGGTCATGAGAAACTCCAAGAGAAGAGAGGAGATTGGGAATACATTGTGATGGAAAGCAAGGAATATCAACGGACCATCGACATCCTTCACTCAAAGTCATTTTGTGTGAGCCACCTTGTAGATCTTTACTTTCCCAGCCAGGATCTTGCTATCTGGTGTGGAATAACCTCAGCTTTTTTGCTTTCTTCCTGGACTAAAAGGCTTCCAAGGAAAAAGAGTCAAAGAGCACCAGCACCAGAATACTAGTGTATATTAACTTTCTTTCTGATTTTAATTTCATCAGATCGTGTGTTTGTGTGTGTGTGAAAGCACACAGCCCTTTTCAGACAAAATCTTTCCTTGCATATTAATAGCTTCTTCATCTTTGATCTTGGCTCAAAAATAAAGCACCTGTAGCAGCCATTGCCAAGGTCTTCCACTTTCCATACCTGGATCAAATGAGAGGAGAAAGGAGAACCTCATTTGTCTGTTTGTTTCTCTTTATATCCTCTTCCTTTTCCTTTGGCACTGGAGCAACAGTTAATGGAAAAAGTCTTCTTGTGGCTTTAATTAAAGAGGTTCCAGAATGCGAGGAATGTAGCATTGTCTTTCTGCTTACTTGGAGACACGCTCTCGCCCGAACCATCCCTCCAGCTGGGAAGAATGAACGTTATGGAAGAGACTCCAGACGTTGTGCAGCCCAGCCCTGTAACATCTTCCCCCAATATTCATTCTAATCAGGTATGGCTCTCCATCGTTGTCCTGGAAGACTATATCCCACCAACATTAGGTTTCAATTGCTCAGGGTAATCTGGGGGAGAAGGGCATGACCAGCTAGACTCCTTCATCTTAGCCCAAGAGAATCATCAATGAGGGGAGTGTGTGTGTGTGTGTGTGTGTGTGTGTGTGTGTGTGTGTGTGTGTGTTACAATGTAGTTTGGAGTGCTGGGAGGGAGGAGCTGCTTCCCAGACTGGAGCTTGGAATGTCTGGTAGGCAGGAAGAGACCTAAGATGGCTCCTCTCTAGCAGTTCTCAGAATATATCTGCATGGCCTGGGTCCAGGTTAATTGAGGAACCACCTCACCCCTATGGGACAGGCCGCCTCATCCATGCAGGCAGAGGAGGCAGGCTTTGTATCCCGTCAATCAAGGAATCCAGTCAAGGAGTCCAATCAAGTTTGGACTAGGTGACCTACAAGGTCTAATTCTCTGAGAACATCTATATTTTTAAAAAAATGTTAGAGAGGGAAGAAGAAAATAAAGAATTGGGCAGGGCAGGGCAAACTTGGAATACCAGTTGGTGGGGTCTTGTCAAGGGCCAGGAAAAATCAAGAGATTCAATCAGTTCAAATGAGTATAAAGATTTATTGCATGTTTGAGCTCTCTACAAGAATTTGAGCTACTAATGGTCAAGGGAAATTAGCGGGGGTTAAGAAGGGCATTCAAGGTGGGTGGGCTTTAGAACTCTTGTGGGCGGGAAGGGACTCATGGCTGATGATGTGTTTGACCCCCTCCCTCAGGTTCAGCCTGATCATCTCCTACCAGTCTAGGCCAGGGATAGGCAACCTTGGCTCTTTTATGACTCGTGGACTTCAACTCCCAGAATTCCTGAGCCAGCCATGCTGAGGGAAAAGGGAGAGGTTTCCAAGCTGAGCCATGCTGGCTCAGGAATTCTGGGAGTTGAGGTCCACGGTCATGAAGCGGCCTAGGCCTAGGCCAGAGGTAGGCAACCTTGGGCTCTTTTATGACTCGTGGACTTCAACTCCCAGAATTCCTGAGCCAGCCATGCTGAGGGGAAAGGGAGAGGTTTCCAAGCTGAGCCATGCTGGCTCAGGAATTCTGGGAGTTGAAGTCCACGAGTCATAAAAGAGCCAAGGTTGCCTACCTCTGGTCTAGGAGAAGAACCTTGTCTGCCATGGTCCCTGCCCTTTGGAACAACTTGCCCGCTGAGGTGACATTAGCTCCCCTTCTCCTGCCCTTCCACAGGAGCCTGAAGACTTGGCACTGCTGGTTGGCTTCTGGCCCTAATGGGGGAGTGCTTGCTTGCTTGCTTGATTGATTGATCAGTTTAATTTGATTTCTATAGGTAGGCAGTTGATCAACTAATAGCAGCGCCCACCTTCCTCCCTGCTCTCTGCTCCTTTTCTCCCCATCTTTAAGTTTTAATTATAATCTCTTTTTTCATTGTGATTTCATTGCGACTTTACACATCGGTATATATACAGTATTTATGGTTTTATTTGGATGTTGTAAGCCACCTAGGTCAGGGGTAGGCAACCTTGGCTCTTTTATGACTTGTGGACTTCAATTCCCAGAATTCCTGAACCAGCATAGCTCAGCTTGGAAACTCTCCCTTTCCCCTCAGCATGGCTGGCTCAGGAATTCTGGGAGTTGAAGTCCACGAGTCATAAAAGAGCCAAGGTTGCCTACCCCTGACCTAGAGTCATCTTGCAGCGAGATGGGTGGTAAACAAATTTAATAAATAAATAAATAAATAAAACTATGGTTATGCAGCTAATTGCTTTAGTCTGGTAAGAGTCTGTCTGTAGGCCAGGTGTCTTCAAACTCGGCCCTTTTATGACTTGTGGACTTCAACTCCCAGAATTCCTCAGCCAAGCACACTGGCTGAGCAATTCTGGGAGTTGACGTCCACAAGTCATAAAAGGGCCAAGTCTGAAGACCCCTGTAGTCAGCCATAATGACATTACTCAGAAGTAATTCCGTGTGTCGTTCTTGGTCCTTGGGCCCTGACAGGGAGATTGGCTTAGCATTTAGCCAAAATGTCTATGGAGATTCTCAGTCATCCAGGTATGGTTGTCCCAAAGGTGCTTTTTCAGGAGGCAACTGGACTTTCTTGTCTAAAGATTTAGCTATGCACTTTGGGATGAACACCCTTTGAATGGTGCGGGAGTATGAATGGATTTCCAGAAAACATTGCAGACTACAGGAACCATTGGCACTTCAGTTTGAGATGCAGACAACACGGACTCATCCCCAACCGCCTGCGCCTGTCCTCAACAGTGAAGGGACACAGGGCAGAAAGCATCCTGCAGCCAGGAAGTCTCCACACACATTTGCACTACTCAGGTGACCCTGAGGACACAGGTAAACCTCCAGGTGGCCTCAACGACTCTCTCAAAGAATGCAAATGACCAGCTGTCTGCAAGGAGTATAAATCCTTCCATTCCCCACCATCCAGTCAGAGCGGAAGAAGCTTCTGGGATGAGAAGCGAAACGTCCAAAGAAAAACAAAAAAGTCCAGTTGCCTCGTGAAAAAACACCTTTGAGATTTAGCCAAAATCTACTGTCCACGCCTACAGTGGAGAAGAGTTTTGAGTTCATTAAGGTGCGTATTATTGGGAGAAGTGTAACTGGAACTACGTTCCATTTTAGCAAAGCCCTACTTTGTCCACCTGCCCTGTACTCTTCTAAAAGTAGTAGGGAAAAACTAGATAAGGGTCATTCTGACCATTACAAAAACAAAGAACGGATGGAAGAGGACCAGTTCACTCAAAAGAAGGGGTCAAGTAAAACTTTGTACTTGCAGCCCGGCTGGGGAGGGGAGAGGGAAACCAGGTCACATGAGTGGTGGGCCAGATCTTGCATGTATGCAGTTCTTGTGCGATTTGTGGGCTGGCGCATGCACGTGATTGCCCTGCTGGTCCACCACTCGCACAAGTTGAGCTGTGTGTGTGCACCCGCTCTGGCCAGCCACTCGCACGGCCCAATTCCGAATAGGCCACAGCCTGGTGGTGGGCCATGGCCCAGAGGTTGGAGACCTCTGCTCTAGATGGCCCTGGCCCTATTGATCTTTAAGAAGGTATTAAAGACCAAAGACCTGGATGTTCCTTCAGCTTTGGGGACAGAAGATTAAAATAGTTCTTTTAGTCAATTTGTCTATTCTGGTCTTTATCAATTGAATGCTCTGGAGTCACTACTGTGAGATAGGCAGATATATAAATCATTTAATTAAAACTAAAGTAAACTAAAAACAAAGAAAAAAGAAGGGGTCAAGTAGTCTGGTATATCAGTAGGAAGGGAAAAGAAATGGAAGAGGGGTTGAATTTGATACCTTGAAATGCAGGATTTGCTCTTGAAATGCAGCAGTAGGTAAGAAGCTTGGATAATATTGAAAATTATTTTTTTCAATAAATGTTGGTTATCCAATTTGGATTTCTCATGAACTTGCCTAAGTGATTTCGGTCCTGGATGAGTAGGTGAAATAGCTAAGCAGACATGGAGAACACAACAAACATGTGTTTGTTGATCTATGTCAGTGTTTTTCAAACATGGCAACATTTAGACGTGTGGACTTCAACTCCCAGAATTCCTCAGACAGCTATGCTAGCTGGGGAATTCTGGGAGTTAAAGTCCACACATCTTAAAGTGGCCAAGGTTGGAAAAACATGGATCTAGATCTT